>NC_141458.1:57795000-57830000 GCF_015680905.1 Coptis chinensis | reverse complement strand
TATCAATCACATTGTCGAAACAAAAATATCGGATGCGTCGATATGTAAATATTTAGTACATGAAGCCACGATCTGATATAGATATATCCTTATATAGATAATAGATAAATATCCTATCTAGATATAAGCGGTGATCCTTTTTGGAATCAAAGAAAGATATTAAAAAAATAGGCGGCTCTTTGTGACTCGAATAAACGCGTTACCGTGCAGGAACGGAATAATAATTTATTGTTATGGAGGATCCAGGGAACAAGAGGATTTAATCGAAATATCGACAAATTCTTGCGTAATCTAAGGAAATGGAAAAAAAAATTATGAGGCTACAATCCCATCTCTATCGAATTTGAATATCGAATAGCCGATATAGTCATGATTCAATGGGTCAGTCCACTTGCTTTTTCTTTTGTTTATTTCTTAAATTTATGATGGAGAAGAATTACTATATAATATAACTTATTATAATAATTAACTCATTAATAATATTAATAAAAACTTATTATTATGCATATGCTTACTTTGTTTTATTACAAATATCAACAATATCTCTAGTATACACTAAAAAATGAAGACCCATACTAGAGTTTTGTAGAAAAAGCCCCTTATCGGATTTGAACCGATGACTTACGCCTTACCATGGCGTTACTCTACCGCTGAGTTAAAAAGGCCCATTTTATTCCTGAATGAGTCAATGTGAAGACATATACATGTACATATATTATATACATAGGTGCACGCAGTAAACTCATAGTGTCTCATTTGGGAACAAGAATTTTTTTAGGTTAAAACCTAATTTATTTGCTTTTATTGATCCCTATCACAATGAGACTCGATTGATTGATACACAATTTGACATAGATACAAGATATTTGATATGTGATCAAATCATGTAATGAAAGGATTCAACTCGAACTCGTATCTGGAATAAAAAAAAATAAACTTTCTATTGTTTCTTAATTTCCTGGATGTGAGATAGGCATATCTCATCTTAACAATGCGTGAATCGGTGGGTGAAAGTTGAAGAATGGGGTTTAACCTTTTTCGTCGGACAAATCCCCTGGGGTCCTCTACTTCATTCATCATTATAATTATAACATTACTTCATTTCATATCATATAGATTGGAATCACGAAAGGTAGAAAACCTATTCGGATTTAGTCACACCATTACATTATATTGACAATTACAAAAAACTATTCATACTATACTCATAGTATGATGCCGATCGGGCGGATATGCCCCCATCGTCTAGTGGTTCAGGACATCTCTCTTTCAAGGAGGCAGCGGGATTCGACTTCCCAGGGGGTAGGGTACTACTGAAAGGAAGTTGATCATGTATTATCAATAAGTCTAGAATCGATTCTTCCCGGTCGATGCCCGAGTGGTTAATGGGGACGGACTGTAAATTCATTGGCAATACATCTACGCTGGTTCAAATCCAACTCGCCCAATAATTAGCCGATCCATCATGAGATTATATAAGAAATTTGTTCTCCGGAAACTAAACGCGATCGTAAGCGTAGGAATAAGAAAAAAATATATATTTTTTATATCTTGTTCTCATATATTCTGTCTTATTTTTTAATGATCTAGATTCATATCATGATCCGTAAATATAGGAAAAGTATTAAAGAAAAAATATAATTTTTTATTGAAAAATTTATTATTAATATTAATCGATTTGACAATAGGATTACTAGTAGTTCAGTATCGTTCTCACTAAAGAACATATACATGTGGATATTAATACATCACTCTTTTCTCTGTTCCAATACAACGATTCTAAACGGAAATAGTTTTAATCAAATCATTAAAAATATGTATGTTGTAGACCTTGTTTTTCTCGGGATTGTAGTTCAATCGGTCGAGAGCACCATACTGTCAAGGCGGAAGAAGCTTGGTTCGAGCCCCGTCAGTCCCAACCTAGTATCCGATGACTCCATTAATTCATCTATTTATTTTATGGGAAGGAGGGCGGGGGGTAGGGTCTAATTCACAGTGGGGGTCCTTATTTATCTTTTTTCCGTTTCACTTTTACTTTTTGGGTTTGTGACCAATGGAAGTGGAAGATGGGCCAGATGCTACCTCATTATATGATTCTATAAAGAAGATTGTAGGTTATACAAAATAACGAATGGATAAAGAATGAAAAATTCAACGGGATTCTTGATTGGATCGGGGAATTCAATTTTTATTAGGTTTTTCTTCCGTATGGATAAAGGATCTTCCTATGTTATACTATTCCATTCTTGACGATGAATAGATTTGATAGCTCAGATATTGTTATTCATGATATTGATCCGATTCAATATCATCGGCATGTATTCCTCCCATTGAATTTACAGGAGAAAGATTAAAAATCTCTATGGGATTAGATCCCGAAGTTATTATGAAATAAAAAACGATGAAATTATGGAAGTCAATATTCTCGCATTTATTGCTCTTGACTTTGTTCATTCTAGTTCCTCTTTGCTTTTTACTTATCATTTACATTAAAAGCGGTCACCAAAATAATTAATTTGAAGCAAGCTTAACTTATAAGTTCTTATCAATAATGGAAGAAATGAAAGGAGCTGATTAAAATCAGCGATATATGAGATGCGATAGTATAGAAATATAGGAATCTTTCTACCACACTATCATCTCATATGATTATTATATAAATATAAACTTAGAAAGGTATTGTATATATATATTGTATATATATATATATATATATATATATATATATATATATATATATATATATATGTAATATACATATAAATAGTACCCCAATTCGAGTTCTTTGCTACATTCAGGCTACATCCATTTGACATTTTATTTGTACCGATTTCAATCGATACGATATAATCGAATGCCTACTTTTACTCTTATGTCTTACGCTTCTAATTACTAGTTTTCTTATTATTTATTTCCAATATGGGTCCTGGGATACGCCGAAACAATCAAATCAATGGAAGGAGGTATGGGCAGAGTAAAAGAAACCCAGTCATCTTACTTTCAAAATACGAACATGGGAATCATTGAATGAATTTTTTTTTTTTTTATTGAAAGGTAATTCTTCATCTATTACATTACTTAGACTTACTGTTACCAGATTCCCGTATAATTTTGAAACGGAGATGGAGATATTTTTTTTTAGCTTTGTAGAACGATGTATGAAACTATTGATACAGTTTGATTTGATTACTCAACTCAATTAAATTAGTAATGACCCTAAAGTCCACTTCTTCCCCATACTACGAGTGAAAGGGAAAATGTAAAGACTACCATTAAAGCAGCCCAAGCAAAACTTATTATATCCATGTGAATTATGTCCCCCGTATCTATAAATATGAAGAAATTCTTCCATTATTGATCAGTAATAATAATGTAATCAATGGCACAGAGTCAAAAAGGGATTCTGAATGAAGGCTATTGATGAACAAATCCAATAACCCTACCCATAACAAGTTTATATTTGATTTCTGTTAGAATTCGGAAGAATTAAGTACAAGCAAGATCTACAGTTACTTTCTTGTAATTATCAAGGCGATGCTCTTAACGGAACATGTAGGAATAGTAAGACTTATTGTTTCTTTTGTTACCCTTCATCTCATTTATAATAATAAAAAAGCATAAGAATATACAATCAAGATAGAGCACTATCTATCACATATCTCTATATACTGTTTGATCTAATCCTTATGACCCCCGAGTATTTCACAAAGACACTTTCGAGGGGACCTTCTATTACATTCTTGCACGGGTGTTACCGAAAAAAGAATAAAAGAGTTGAAAAATAAAAACTTTTTATTTTATCTATTCTATAAAGGAAGCCAATTATTCATCCAATATTGATTGAATGTCCGAGCACTTATAAATTCTCGTGGAGCCCATATACAAAGTCTATTCCACCCTTTACACAACTACCAACTCCCCACCCTTCCTATACTAAAACCCTCCCCTGTAATCCGAGGCTAAGGATTGATAGTCTTTTATAGAACCTCCAGCTTTTTAAATTAAAATCAAGCAAGTATCGGAAGCTCGAGCCCCCTTTCCTCTGTTTATGCTAGGCAAGGACAAGGACCGGCGTGATATTATATATATAATAATATATAAATATATCGCAAGCAAAGGTATTTGAATTTTTTTATTGATCGGCGACACCGATTTGCTGGGGAAAAAGGATTTGCAGTCCCCCGCCTTACCACTCGGCCATGCCGCCAAAACGATAAAAATAGATGGAAATCTTATTTTTTTTAGGTTTAGACTTAATCTTTTTTTTTGCGTTTTGAATCCCATTTTCCTTATTCCTTTCCTAATAAACCTAAAAGAAATCCTTCCATTTTTGATTGGAGCCGGTGGATACCCTTCGATTAATTGTTTAATTGTATAGTATCTCAAATACCAAAACACACAAGGCCTAAAAACTTCCCTCCTTTTTGAAAGAAAATTTTTTTTTGAATCACACAATAAAAAATTCAGTCCAAATTGGACCCATTAACTATTGATTGTTAATGAATTAACAAGTTCTTGGATCTCAAATTGTGTTTCCTTAATTTAATGGCATAAGAAAATTCAATTGATACACAACCAATAATAATTGTTTATCAATAATATTAAATAATCAACCTCTTTCAATTAAAAGTATAACAACAATTATGTGTATATGTAAACCCTAGAACAGAAATCGTTATACAGATATATATAATCCCGGATCTTATTTATATATGATATGCCTATAGGGAATTAAGGTAATTATCGTGCTTCAATTTTTCATTGAATATCATCAAATAGAAATTATGATATAGCACGGCCACAGCGTTACCCAAGCGGGCTGGGATAAGCGATATCGCGGATAGCTATATCTTCGTGTGCTTAATAAAAAACCCTTTTGGGCACTTCAATTGTATTCTAGATTAATTCGACTAACAAATGGGTAAAAATTACTCTCTTTTCTTAATCGTTTTTGAACAAGGAAATCCAGCGAAAAAGTTAAGTGCTAAAAAAAGGTAAACTCTGCAAAGGTTCTTTTCTGTCTTTATCTCATTCATAGAGAACATATCCAATCCTGAATCCATTTACTTTTTCGGTACCTAACCGGATCCTAATATCATAATAATAGGTAGAAGTTGGATCACTTTTGATATTCTATACAAAGCTCCATAAGTCTAAAGCGTCGAGAATTTTATTTCTGAGGAATGTTTTATGAATTCATTTCCATTTGTATCTCATTTGCAAATTCTAATTTGAGTAGAAAATTATCTTTATTTCTCCGCTCATCATTATTTCATACATTATATCTATGATATGGAGTTCGGTAAAATTTCATGTGATTCAGTAAACAGAATATACATTCCATCATTGCTAGATCAATCCATATCATTACTAGATCGATCCATATCATATGGTTCGATGAAGAATGAGACTTGGAAAATGAGTGGGATTTTTTCGATAAATGGGAAACTAAAGATGCTCCGGGATGGAAATGAGGGAATGTCAACAATACCTGGGTTTAGTCAGATACAATTTGAGGGCTTTTGTAGATTCATTGATCGGGGATTGGCGGAAGAACTTTATAAGTTTCCAAAAATTGAAGATCTGAGATCAAGAAATTGAATTTCAATTATTTGTGGAAACATATCAATTGGTCGAACCTTTGATAAAAGAAAGAGATTTGTGTATGAATCACTCACATATTCTTCCTCAATTATATGTGCCCCGATTACTATAAATGAATAGTCTACCTACTGAAATGAGCGATGAATCCACAACGTAAGTAAACTAAACTTCTACTTTTACGTGCCTAAGTTATCAAATCTTCAACTCGAATCTATCGAAATAGAATGGAGTCTGAAGTTAGTTCCACTCCTAGTGCTCTAGCATGGATGTTTTCTAATCTAACTAGTCGTTTTTAAGTCTATGAGTTTTTTTACGAAGGGAATTATACTACGATGCAACTACCCACAAGATGCAACTAGTGGGTTATCGAGAATACTAAGGGAATGCTACGTTGATTCTATGATAAGGAGTTAGAGGGGGATTGATTCCACCATAACTCAACTTAATCCACTAACGATTTAATCGTCAGTAATCGAATGAACCGCCCTTGAGAACAATTGGTTATTCCTAATCCCTAATTATACATGGCATTTCTACCAATTCATAACTAGCATGTGAACAATTAAACCCATTCTCATGGTGAACTAATCATTTCTAGAGTGGAATAGAAAATCTGACGACTCTACGATAATCGAATCAAGCTTTCATCAAGGCTTCACAACCCCCTCTAATGGAGGTTTAGCCTTGAATCATTCATAATCATTTCTATTTATATTAAAACTAAACATAATATAAAGCATTGAAATTTATTTAATTAAACAATAATGAAATCTAATTTAATGACTAAATTGAACTAAGGACATGAATTGAAATTAGATCTAGAATTGGAATTGACAAAATCGAAATTGATAAAGAATACTACTTTATTGGTCTAATCAAATGAAGAACAAGATTCAAGGTTTAATCTAATGAAATGAATTAGATATTGAAACTATACTTAATCAAAAACAATTAAATAAAACTAGATCTAGAAGCTATTTTAATGGCTACTTTCTATTCTAAGCTAACTATTATTTTCTAACTGGCTACTTTCTATTCTAAGCTAACTATTATTTTCTAACTACTGGCTACCATTAATGAAGAGCTAAGCTTTTGTTTTTATACATTCAGATCCAAAAAACGTGCATGGGCTTGGAGCCATGTTTTGGGCGAGAATCGGGCCCAAAACCCAATTCTTCGATCCAAAAGGCCTCTTCAGCTGCAGCTGGCTTCCACAGACTTTTCGTCCACTTCTGCTCCTCTGATTGGGTCAAGGCTTGGACCATTGCAAAGCTCTTTCCGCGCCGGTCGTTTTGACATAAGGTAGGCCTCATTCGAGGTCTGAGTCCAAAGATATGGCATTCGGAAGTTCTGACTTTTTTGCTCCTTTATTTAAGCTAAAGTGGCACATTTCTGCACATAATGGACTTTGAAGCCTAAAATGCATAAAAACACGTGTCGGTATTAACTCTTACTTATTATTCACATAATTGGTCTAACAAGTATGATTATTAAGGGGTTAAAACTACAGTTTTGGGCTCTTATCAAACCACCCCTAAAAGCGACATTTTGCTTGTCCTCAAGCAAAATATGAGAAATTAGAATAAGTGACCAAAAATGGAGTTCTAACTACTCTCGTTTATTTGAGTGCGATTGCATTGACCATATGCAACAAGGCCTTAAACCACTAGGAATTCCCTAGTGGACCGAGTTATAGCCTCGTGAGAGTTTTCCGTGAAGGTACTCACAAACTTCATCTATACTTCTGGCGACTAAGAAAATAAAACTATTGTTTCCTTATTCATGCTCAACTATCTATACATCTCTCTAGCAATTACATAAGAATAACCGGTCAAAACCCTAAGTTAATATATGCATAATAATCAATCATCTACAATAAAAATATATATACAATGAGTAGTACTATCAAATGTTTAGCGAGGTTTGTTTTAGAGAACTTCGGAATAAGCGTCCTTAAGTAGGTTCTCACAATAATAGTCAAGAAACAACACTCGATTTTTGCACTCAAGTTTAAGCTACTCCGATTAATACGGTGGGCACACTTTACCTTACAATCTCAATAATGACAACAAGGAAGCCAGGAATTCGATCAAACACATCGCCACTTACTATCACACTCACCTATTCCTAATTGAGCTAGAGGTCTTTATTAGGTATTACGGGGATTAGGAGGTGGTTTAAGAAGGAAGGAAATGGATATTCAAAAGGACAAGTCACGAGATAATAGAGTCTTGGTATTATGTAACTTAGAAAACCTTGTTATTTTCTTTTTGCTTCTATACTTTGTTTCCATCCTTAGCCATATTTTTTTTTTTTCTTTTCTTTGGCTTTTGACTCCCTTTTATTCTATTTTTTTTTTTTTGGAGTTTTTATTTTATTTCTATTTTTCTTTTCTTTGGATGGAAACTTCTTTTCTTTATTTTTTGAAGCAACTAACAATTTTTTTGTTTACCACGGGGAGGTTTTCTCTTCTTCTTTCTTCACTCATTCTATTCTCGGACTTATTCTAAATTGGGTAGGTTGATTTATTCTTTTTTTTTTTTTTTGTTTTGTTTTTGTAACAGGGGTAAAGGAATTGTGGTTTATGGAAGGGCTAATGAAAGGCTCGAGTGGCGACTAGCGGAAAATAATTCATAGGTTTGAATTCTGGCTATATCGATCCAAAGAGGCCTAAATTCTCACTTAGGATATGGTTTAGTGATCAAGCAAGTGGGCGTGTGATTTCTCTATCGGATTTTACTTCTCCCTTGTGTCATTTCTCAAATGTTTCGCTCATATAAGGCTTTAGGCTATATTCTCACAGGATTTGTAGAATAAGTACTCTAGCCTAGATTTGAAAGAAACTTCTTGCTAACAATCATAGATACTCATGTAATATATTTATAGATAGATGCAAAGATTATTACCTACATTATTAACCTAAGTTTCTAACCATTATTACGATCTGCGACTATGTGAGACTTCTAGATTGTTAAAAGCATGGAGAAAGATACAATACCAATATTCCTAAGTGTATAGTATGACTTATTTATTTATATTTTTAAATTTTTGAAATTTTAACTAGAAAACAAATGCATATTATGTCTATCTATATATAATAGCGGATGTCTTAATTACCGTGTTTCTGCCCCCCAAACAAAAGCATGCTTTGTCCTCAAAGCATTTAAATAAAGAGGGTAGGAAAAATACCATTGAAGCGAAAGTGAATTTCGGGAACATCGCAAAACAAAGTTAGAGCGTACTAATATAGGAAATAAAACTGACACAACTCTATAAGAGTTCTACCCATTATGGGGTTAACATAATTAAATTGCTTGGGACATAGCGGACACTCAATGAGAACTAAAACTTACCTCCACTCCGTTGTTATTCGTCATCTTCGTCATCCTCTACTTCTATAAAGAAGTGAGGTTCCTTCAGCGATCTGCCATGCTATGATAATTTGCCGGGCTTCACGCCATTTATCATCTATGATTGCTAACCTATTAAGTGCCACTTGGTGCGATGGGGTGTAGAGCATGACTGGTGAGGTTGTATCCGCCACCCATGCCAAGTCATTACGGAAAGATCGAATAATACTATTGGTGGGTCGCACCGTGTCTACCTTAATCCAATCCGTGAAGCGTGTACAAAAAACAGGAAAGAAACATAGCATAATCATTGAAATTAGAGCAGGCATAAGAAGGTACTTATGCCTCATGGTATGGGCTCGTGCTAAACTAGACATCAAAGTCTGGGAAGGTCATAGAACCGGCGTCCATTGGCTAAAGCAAGGAAAGCGGCTGCAAGTGGCGTCATTCCACGGAAGAAAAGCGCCATTCCCTAAAATGTTTAGCATAATCCAAAACATAGCAGTTCCTATGTTCATGGACCCGGGCTACCAAAGGAACGCGTTATAGTCCCCTTGGTCCTCAATCGGAAAATGCCTGCCCCATAAGCCTCGTGCAAAGACTCATAAGTATAGACATGCATATTATCGACCCAATAGCACCATGGGTCTTGTATCTCGGGCATAGCAAGTCCAAGAACAAATGCTAGCAAGAACACGGTAATTTCCATTGGTTCATCGTCAATGGTGATGGAGAACACTTGTTCTCCATCACCATTGACGATGGTGATGGAAATTACCATCGTCAAATAGCAAGAACACGGTAATTTCCATTGGTTCATCGTCAATGGTGATGGAGAACACTTGTTCTCACCATCACCATCCGATGTGAGAGACCGGATGGAGAACACTTGTTCTCCATCGGTCTCAAAGAAAATGCACGTTATTATAAAAATAAGATGCAAGTCTTTGGAGAATAAAGTTCAGCCCGGTCTAACCATAAGAGGTTCCCGCCAGCGTATGTGATCACCTCATGAAACCAAGCACCGTAAGTAGTGCTTTGGAACAAATCTTGAAAGACTGTTCGGTATCAATGTTGGAGATGTCATCTCAAAATTGCGCTTTGGAATAGCTGCGAATGATCCGGATACTACGCGAAAAAGCTGGAAAATTTCTGGTCGAGAGAAGTCGGCGCGGCTGGTAGCGATAGCTTCGATAGAGCTTGGCGCTCTTTGTATTTTAAATTCCGGTAACTTAAGCGAATTCGGCTTGACTTAGCGAGTAGCGCTCGAGCAAATTTTTCCGACGAAGTGTGTAGGCGTGGCCAACTAGAAGCCGTGGTATCTCGAGGAGTTCGCGATTTTGTGAAAATGGAGGCGAAAAGCGTGGGAATCGCGGGTGTGAAGGGTGAGTGATGGAGTTTAGGTGTAGTGTGAGTTGTGAGGATAGATTGTATCAAGTTTATATAGGTTTAAAGTTGCTAGAATGGATCGGAAAGTTGCCAAAACTAATTCTGGCGGTTTAGGAAATCCTAAAATTTCCAAACTTCGAAAGCGAAAACAACTCATCTCACGGATTCTAATTCAAACCCGATTATCTCTTATTTGGATTTTTATGGTGAATGTACCTATTTAATCTAGATTTCATCCTACAATGATTCTCAATCATAGATATGCCTAAACTACCATATTTTCACCTTACTCATGATGAAATTCTAACACTAGGGTTTTATAAAAAATACGACTTGACATAATCAAACCACCCCAAACAAGTTGGGAAGGTGGGGTCAATATGAAACAAGCACACAAACTGAAAATAACCCCTTATATTAAAATTTTCATTGGAGGTCCTTTCACTTACAAAATTCAAATTACGAAATAAAAGTTACATTACAATAAAGACAACAAAATAAATAAAACAACAACTTATAAAACACAAATAACCGCGACTATCGCTGCTCGTCCTCTCTAAACACCTCGCCAGCGGTGGCGAGGGCCTGAACTTCAGTGGTGGCTCTGGGCTCTCGAAGGTCCGGCAGCGATCGTCCTTCGTCGTAAACGGCGGCTCATGTCGTGGCTGTGTCCTCGAGTGAGTGATGCAATGCGAGGTGGGAAGCGTGCTAGCATATCCACTCTAAACTGGCTATTTGGGCTTCCATCTCGAGCCCTGCGCTGCTCCCATCTCTCATCCTCCCTGCGGGTGCGGATCTCGAAGTTGTGGTGAATGGTGGCTGTCGAGTCAGGAGGTCTGCCGAGAGAGTGTTGAGTGAGCATGCCCACATGTAGCATAGTCATGCGCTCGGCATCAGACCAACACCCACGGAAGGCATCCGTATCAAAGCAAGTCCCATCCTCCTCATCCTCCTCGAATCATCCTGCTGTCCCCGGCCTCCTCTTCTTCTTCCTCTCTATCCTCAGCCCTCAACCAAACTTGTTGGACACACTCCCTATAGATGCGCGGGTTCGGTGCGGGGTAATGTAAAAATCTACCGGATCTGGGAGTTGCCTTCATCTTGACATGATCTTAGTGATAAGCCACGGGGAAGAGGTGCCAAAGACCTTCGAACCCCGATCATGTTCAGCAAAAACTCGGGATACAAAATCATACTTACGCTCTGGGTACCCGAGGGGCGATGGAAGCGGAGTCGGACCGATATCGCGACCTTGTCTTGCCTAGGACATTCCGACCCAATCCGGGCATGTAGCCGGTTGGTTGGTCTCGGAAGCTTTGGCGAACACTGATGGGAGTTTGGATTGTAGCTCCCATTGATGGCGATAATGCCCATCAAAGCGGCTCTACCCCCGTCAAGGCGAGGATCTGTAAAAATGGCATCCGTGGATTCTAGGCGGAATGCCTAGAATCTCGGCCAACGATCCGTAGTCAACTCCCTTCTCTTCTTCTTCGACCATCACAAAAATCCTACTCCCCTCCAACTCCCTAGTGTTGTAGAATCGTCGGACCAAGTCGCCGTGGTAGAAGTCCACCGATCGAGTACCGAGAGACTATTCGGTCTCTACTAGCCAGCCATTTCGTCACCGTAAAAGCGGTAGCGAAAAATGGTCGGCGATGAAAACTTGCTCGGTATGATTGGCGTTGAGCCATCTAGTTTTGGAATGGGTGAGGGTTGAAATGTGATGTGGTGGTGGTGGTTTTTCGACCGATTTTAAGAACGTGGTGGTGGTGGAGTGGTGGGCCGCACCAAATTTTGTAAATTCGGTGGGTTTTGGTGGTTGAAATGGGTGGTGTTTTGTGGTGGTTGGTGTTTGAAGTCGATTTGGGGTTGGGATTTGATTTTTTTGGCGTGGGTTTATGGTATTTCTTTTTAATTTTATTTTTCTAGGTTTTGAGCTTGTTAATGGCGGTGGAAGATGGAAGAACGATGAACTGTTGCTAAAAGAAAGGTAAAGCGGTGGCGCTCTCCATGGCGTGAATTGGTGCGGGTTATTAACCCAAAATCGAAATTTTTGATTTTTTCGATTTTTTCGCGAATTTCAAATCAAAATTCCAGCCGTTACCGGTCCGATTTTTGCGAATGAAATATGGAAATGATCAGGAGAGAATTTCTTATCAATGATCCATAAAACACTCTATTCCGACTTCAGATGACATCGTGATAGTGGAAAACGCCTCGAAATCGTGCATGGCGTAAGTTATCTTGAGCGAATGAAATCTAAATTAATAGATTATGTCAATCGAGATCGTAATACAATAAAAGCGGCCTAAGCAACTCTAATGGGACATAAAACATTTTAGTATGGAAACACGAACACCCACCCCAAACAAATTTTTACTGCGAAGCTTGAAAATTTGTTTTAGCGATCAGGTCTTTTTAAAGTCGATTCGAGACTTCCTAGATTACTATGTTTATTTTATTTTTTATTTTTATTTTAGTTTTAGAAGGAAAAACAATAAGCAATAATGACATAATTCACACCATAGAGAAACATGACTCAAAAATCCGAGAAAACATGCAAGAGTGGAAAGCGTGAACTATGTGAACCGTGGACTTAGGATCCGGTACTTACAGCCACACACTCCATAGGGAGGGCCGGTTACCTTAATGGTGCACTCACCAATATATTGGAATGAAAGGAATGCACCAACACAGAAATTTGAGTGGTTTATAGTCGGATACTCAAGACTTTATCTAAAACATATGTATGAACATGCGGTTGATCATATATCAACAACCCGAAATAGTTGTGGATCATTCCATAAATAAATATCACAGAGAAAACATATCCAAACACAATCAAACACCAAGATTTCCTCACGACACTGACCTAGTGGAATCAAAAGCGAAGTTGGATAACCCTATTGTGTAACCTATCATGCACATTCTTTTCATTTTTGAATGAGTGGGTGTTCTAGTAAATAAGTGTGGAAAAGTGAATGGTTGTGGAGAATATGGTGGATATGGATAAGTTGTAGAAAGACGGCTTGTACACAATGAGGATGTGGTTTTAGCATCGAACTCATTCATTTGTGTGTAGGGGCTGTCTCAATTCTGAAAATGAAGGTGTCAAATAGGTTGTCATACGAGTATCCGTTTGCTAGGAGGATTTAAAATTATGAAAGCGGGGAGAAACAAGAGGCTCGAGTGCAAACTCGAGGTTCCTTTGAAAGGTGGAAGGAGGGGAATCGAGGTGGATGTTGTGCAAGTTAGTTCTTGATAGGGTGAATTGTCACCTACTCGAAGAAACTCATCAAATTCCTCATCAAGATTGGTCATATCCACATTACTATGGTAGTCCTCTACATCTTTGAAAGTTATCTATCCGTCCTCATCAATAATATGTGTATCGACTAGTGTAGGAATGAAAATGTTGGAGTCGACTTTCCAAAGGAAAGAATTTACCCCGACATATGACTATCGAGGGAGCGTGTTGTTGAAATAATCTCGAGCAAAGCTCGATCATGCTAACCTCTCCATCCATAGGCGAATCGGATAAGCTGTGTCCTTGTTTTAAAAACATTGACTTCAGCGACAAGATGGCCAAAAGACATGGACATTGAACCATCCACGGCAATTAATGGCGCATTGGCGGTTGCCAAGAAAGGGCGCCCTAGAATGATGGAATGAGTGGTTAGCGACTTACGTATCGAGGACTACAAAATCAGCGGATAGTAGAAATCCTGCACTTTTACCAACACATTTTCGACTACACCCTTAGGATGCTTAATAGACCGATCCGCTAATTGCAGCGTCATTTTAGTGGGTTGCATTTTGTCTAGACCTATTTGTCTATACAAATAAAATGGGAGTAAGTTAAACTAGCCCCCCGGGTCTAATAATGCGGTGGTGGTATAGGAATCTCTAAGGTGCATTATGCGATGGGGCGACCGGGGTCCTTGTACTTAACAATTCCATTATGTTGGATAAGGTTGGGAATTGTTACGTTAAAAAGCGTCTTTCGGTATATTTGTCTTCGCCTAGTAGTACACAATTCCTTAAGAAACTTAGCATGGTGTGGTAGCTTTTTATAGCCGAGGAAAGGAAGGTTTATAGTTAGATTCTTGGCGTCCCTAATCTCCTCGTAATTTGTATCCCTAGTTAACATGGCTAATTTTTGTGGAAGCGGTGGTTTCTGTCTATATTTAGCAATGGTATCGGTGGATGTTTAACCCGTGGCTTTACGTTTCTTAGGTTGTGTTGTGGCGGGTACCTCTACGGTGGTAGGCTCTTGGGTTTCTATTTGATTATCTAGTAAAATAGCGAGGTGTAGGGGACTCTTGGTGGGGTAACTATAGGCATAGTTACTTTGTTATCAACCACTCTGCCCGAGCGGGAGTGGTGATGGCATTTATCTCACCTACATTTTCATATTCATTACTAGTATTATCGGTGACCTCAAAGGCTGTGTTTGTTGTTTTAGGATTAGGTATTGCGTTACTGGAAACACACCTTTGGGTTGGGCTTTATCTTGAGCCAATTGTTGGGTTAAATTATTTACAGTTTGTAGAAATTTGTTGGTTGGATTGAGCCATGGTTTGGAAAAGTTTTTGGCTCACTTGTATAAAGGTGTCTAGGCGATCGGTTGTGTGGGTGTAGTGGTCACGGGTGGTATTCTTTGGAACTATTTCCGTGAATTATTTATTGGTGGATTTTGATAGTTATTATTTACGGAGCGATACCTCTATTAGCATTATAATTATTATAATTACCTTGACCTTGTGCTTGACCTTGTCGAGGGTTGCACTTGGTTGTTATAATTATTAAAATTACCCGACCCATCCTTGTCGTAGTGGGGCTTGGTTAAAGCTTTTGCGTGAGCCTAACATATTGATTATTGTACCCTTGAGGTGTGGCGTTTTGGTTATTTCTCAACCCGAAGTTGGGATTTTGTCTCAAAGGCGTTAGGTTCACTATTAATGGAACAAACTGTTCATAGGCTATAGGGCCGATTAATGAATCGGGATGCTTTCGGGACTCAATGAAACTACATGGATTTGAATTTACATTCATGGTGGGGATTGGCTTTTGTTGTCTGAAATGGCATCTACCTTTTTAGTGAGGGATTCAATTAGAGTTTTAAGCTCGGGATCGATTTAACCTCAAACATCTTGGTAGCCTTAAGCGTGGAAGAAGAACTAGCGGGCGGGGGATATCATCACTACCCCGGTTGTTATTTTAGCTTAGTTTGATCCTCTAAAAATTTATAAGCCTCGAGGCTCCTTTACTTAGAAACTACCCCCATTCATTTATGTCAGGACTTCTTTATGGTGATGTTGAAGTCCTTTGAAAAAAACACGAACTAGCGTGTCTTTTGCTAAGTTATGGTGTGGACACTCTAT
The DNA here is from genome assembly GCF_015680905.1 of Coptis chinensis. Lineage (NCBI taxonomy): Eukaryota > Viridiplantae > Streptophyta > Magnoliopsida > Ranunculales > Ranunculaceae > Coptis > Coptis chinensis. Next base: position 57,814,273 of record NC_141458.1, on the reverse strand, counting down.
AAGCGGTCGGTGAAGCGATTCCAAGCCTCGAAAATGATTCATGAGGATTTTGTCGAAAGAAATGAATCTTGGAAAGCATCTCATCCGTCTTTAGGGGTGGGTAAAAATGTTCCATAAACAGCTAAACAAGTTTAGCCCACGAGTCCACAGAATTAGAGTTGGGCAGTTAACCAAGGCGCGCCTTATCGGCTAAGGTGAAAAGGAATACCCTTAATTTAATTTGTTCGAACCAACCGTAGGATGGTGGAATGTTATAAGGACTTGTTCAATCTACGCGTAATGTCTTTGGTAAGGTTTTCATGGTCTAAACCATGAAAAGCGGGTAACAAATTAAAATATTTGAGGGATTAGGAAATCCCCGGTGGAGTCTGCTAGAGCGATGCAAGATTTGGGGCTATCATTTCGAGGCTTTGTAGAAGTCGAGAGAGGAGTCTCTCTTTCTTCCCCATTATATCGGTGGTGTGTGTGATATAGTAGCTAGAGGTGTAGTTTGTGGTATACTAGATAGACTTGTTTGTTGATGTTGTTGTGTATTTCGTTAGGTGTTTTGTTTGGCGGACCTTAATCTCATGCAAGGCTAAGTCGAGCTTAACTAAACATGCAACACTCCAAACAATTCGATGTACTAGTATAAACCTCTAACGGGGAGATCACGAGGTGTGGAAGAAAGGAATACGATTCGTCCTTGCTTAAGCTTATGAATAGCGTCTTGTATGCAGCGTGTTCGGTGTATATAAGAGAGTAGAACACTGAAAACTTGACAACTTCGAAGTTTGAATCAACTGTGGAAATCCGGAAATTTCAGCTAAGCGCTCTTCTTTCTTGAAGCCTTGGGGCTCTATCTAAATTCGAAAGAAAGCTCTCTCTTTGAAGTCCTATGTAACTTCAAAGCGGTAACTTGGGCAGCTCTCTTTGAAGCGTGGCTTCGATTGTATTGATCAAATTCGATAACATAGCATTGGCGCTCTCTTTCTCTTTGGTGGCCTTCGGTGTATTTGATCATGGAATTTTTCCAAAACTGAAAGCGGCAACCACGGTATGAATCAAACAAGGGTGGGTGGGTTTAATGGGACTTAAAATTACTAATTCTATTATGAAAACAATGCTAAAGTGCAACTAAGAAATGGCGCCATTTGATTACTATAAATGAATAGTCTACCTACGAAATGAGCGATGAATCCTGGCGTAAGTAAACTAAACTTCTACTTTTTCGTGCCTAAGTTATCAAATCTTCAACTCTCGAATCTATCGAAATAGAATAGATACGAAGTTCGTTCCACTCTAGTGCTCTAGCATGGATGTTTTCTAATCTAACTAGTGGTTTTTTAAGTCTATGAGAGTTTTACGAAGGAATTATACTACGATGCAACTACCACAAGATCTGACTAGTCGGTTATCGAGAATACTAAGGGAAATGCTCGTTGATTCTATGATAAGGAGTTAGAGGGGATTGATTCCACCATAACTTCAACTTAATCCACTAACGGCGAATAAATTAAGTAATCGAATGAAGCTGCCTTGTGAGAACAATTTGGTTATTCTAATCCCTAATTATACATGGCATTTCTACCAATTCATAACTAGCATGTGAACAATTAAACCCATTCTCATGGTGAACTAATCATTTCTAGAGTGGAATAGAAAATCACGACGACTCTACGATAATCGGAATCAAGCTTTCATCAAGGCTTCACACCCCCTCTAATGGAGGTTTAGCCTTGAATCATTCATAATCATTTCCATTTATATTAAAACTAAACATAATATAAAGCATTGAAATTTATTTAATTAAACAATAATGAAATCTAATTTAATGACTAAATTGAACTAAGGACATGAATTGAAATTAGATCTAGAATTGGAATTGACAAAATCGAAATTGATAAAAGAATACTACTTTATTGATCTAATCAAATGAAGAACAAGATTCAAGGTTTAATCTAATGAAATGAATTAGATATTGAAACTATACTTAATCAAAAACAATTAAATAAAACTAGATCTAGAAGCTATTTTAATGGCTACTTTTATTCTAAGCTAACTATTCTTTTTCTAAGCCGGCTATTATTTTCTAAACTAACTATTATTTTTTTCTAACCACCATTAATGAAGAGCTAAGCTTTTGTTTTATACATTCAGATCAAAAACGTGCATGGGCTTGGAGCCATGTTTTGGGCAGAAGAATCGGGCCCAAAACCCAATTCTTTCGATCAAAATGCCCTCTTCAGCTGCAGCTGGCTTCCACAGACTTTTCGTCCACTTCTGCTCCTCTGATTGGGTCAAGGCTTGGACCATTGAAAAGCTCTTTCCGCCCGGTCGTTTTGACATATGGTAGGCCTCATTCAGAGTCTGAGTCCAAAGATATGGCATTAGGAAGTTCGGTGACTTTTGCTCCTTTATTTAGCTAAAGTGGCACATTTACTGCACATAATGGACTTTGAAGCCTAAAATGCATAAAAACACGTAATCGATTATTAACTCTTACTTATTATTCACATAATTTGGAATATACAGAATTGTGATCAATCAAATATTGCAAAGCCGGTATTTATTACCGTTCGAGTTGGACCATAACGAATTTTGGTCTATACGGTACCATAATATCAGATTGGGGGAGGAAGATCAGAATTAGAGTTGGATGTTTTCTAATCTAACTAGTCGCTTTTAAGTCTACGAGTTTTACGCGAATTATACTCACGTAATAAACTACCCACAAGATGCAACTAGTCGGGTTATCGTATCACTAAGGAATGCTACGCTGATTCTATGATAAGGAGTTAGAGGGGATTGATTCCACCATAACTCAACTTAATCCACAACTAATTTAATCGTCAGAATCCGAATCGAATCGCAACAATTTTCCATTTATATTAAAACTAAACATAATATAAAGCATTGAAATTTATTTAATTAAACAATAATGAAATCTAATTTAATGACTAAATTGAACTAAGGGACATGAATTGAAATTAGATCTAGAATTGAATTGACAAAATCAAATTGATAAAGAATAATACTACTTTATTGATCTAATCAAATGAAGAACAAGATTCAAGGTTTAATCTAATGAAATGAATTAGATATTGAAACTATACTTAATCAAAACAATTAAATAAAACTAGATCTAGAAGCTATTTTAATGGCTACTTTCTATTCTAAGCTAACTATTATTTTCTAACTACGGGCTATTCTAAGCTAACTATTATTTTCTAACTACGTGGCTACCATTAATGAAGAGCTAAGCTTTTGTTTTTATACATTCAGATCCAAAAACGTGCATGGGCTTGAGCCATGTTTTGGGCCGCAGAATCAGCCCAAAACCCAATTTTTTCAAATTCAAAAGGCCTCTTCAGCTGCAGCTGGCTTCCACAGACTTTTCGTCCACTTCTGCTCCTCTGATTGGGTCAAGGCTTGACCATTGCAAAGCTCTTTCCGCGCCGGTCGTTTTGACATAAGGTAGGCCTCATTCCGAGGTGTCTGAGTCCAAAGATATGGCATTCGGAAGTTCCAACACTTTTGCTCCTTTATTTCGCTAAAGTGGCACATTTCTCGCACATAATGGACTTTGAAGCCTAAAATGCATAAAAACACGTAATCAAGATTAACTCTTACTTATTATTCACATAATTGGTCTAACAAGATGATTATTAAGGGGTTAAAACTACAGTTTTGGGCTCTTATCAAACCACCCCAAACAAAGATTTTGCTTGTTCCCCTCAAGCAAATATGAGAAATTAGAATAAGTGACCAAAACGGAGTTCTAACTACCGCTTTCACGAGTGCGATTGTATCAACTATATGCAACAAGGCTTTAAACCACTAGGAATTCCCTAGTGGACGAAGTTATAGCCCTCGCGGAGAGTTTTCAGTTGAAGGTACTCACAAACTTCATCTATACTACAAATCCACTAAGAAAATAAAACTATTGTTTCCTTATTCATGCTCAACTATCTATACATCTCTAGCAATTACATAAGAATAACCAAAAAACCCTAAGTTAATATATGCATAATAATCAATCATCTACAATAAACATATATACAATGAGTAGTACTATCAAATGTTTAGCGTGTTTGTTTCGAGAACTCCTAATAGCGCCCTTAAGTAGGTTCTCACAATAATAGTCAAGAAACAACACTCTGATTTTTGCACTCAAGTTTCACTTTTTAAAGTACAAAAGGTACACTTTACCTTACAATCTCAATGACAACAAGGAAGCCGGGTCGATCAAACACATCTGCCACTTACTATCACACTCACCTATTCCTAATTGAGCTGTAGGTCTTTATTAGGTATTACGGGATTAGGAGGTGGTTTAAGAAGGAAGGAAATGGATATTCAAAAAAGGACAAGTCCGAGATAATAGAGTCTTCAGATATGTAACTTAGAGAAAACCTTGTTATTTTCTTTGCTTCTATACTTTGTTTCCATCCTTAGCCATATTTTTTCTTTTTTTTTTCTTTGGCTTTTGACTCCCTTTTATTCTATTTTTTTTTCGAGTTTTTATTTTATTTCTATTTTTCTTTTCTTTGGATGGAAACTTCTTTTCTTTATTTTTCAAGCAACTAACAATTTTTTTGTTTACATGTGTTTTTCTCTTTTTCTTTCTTCACTCATTCTATTCTCGACTTATTCTAAATTGGGTAGGTTGATTTATTCTTTTTTTTTTTTTTTTTTTTTGTTTTTGTAATGTGGTAAAAGGAATTGTGGTTTATGGAAGGGCTAATGAAAGGCTCAGAGTGGCTTTACTAGCGAAAATAATTCATAGGTTTGAATTTCTGGCTATATCGATCCAAAGAGCGGCCTAAATTCTCACTTAGGATATGGTTTAGTGATCAAGCAAGTGGACGGTGATTTCTATCCCCGATTTTACTTCTCCTTGTGTCATTTCTCAAATGTTTCGCCATATAAGGCTTTAGGCTATATTCTCACGTGATTTGTAGAATAAGTACTCTAGCCTATATTTCGTTAAACTTCATCGCTAACAATCATAGATACTCATGTAATATATTTATAGATAGATGCAAAGATTATTACCTACGATAAACCTAAGTTTCTAACCATTATTCTCGATGCAAAATGCCTATGTGAGACTTCTAGATTGTTAAAAGCATGGAGAAAGAAACAATACCAATATTCCTAAGTGTATAGTATGACTTATTTATTTATATTTTTAAATTTTGAAATTTTAACTAGAAAACAAATGCATATTATGTCTATCTATATCGTAATAGATGTCTTAATTACACGCGTTTCTATGCCCCCCAAACAAAAGCATGCTTTGTCCTCAAAGCATTTAAATAAAGAGGGTAGGAAAAATACCATTGAAACGCCGTGAAATTTCGTGAACATCCGCAAAACAAAGTTAGAACGCACTAATATAGGAAATAAAACTCCACACAACTCTATAAGAGTTCTACCCATTATGGGGTTAACATAATTAAATTGCTTGGGACATAAGCGCATTACTCAATGTAACTAAAACTTACCTCCACTCCGCTGTTATTCGCCATCTTCGCCATCCTCTACTTCTATAAAGAAGTGAGGTTCCTTCGCCCCCGCCATGCTATGATAATTTGCCGCTTCACGCCATTTATCATCTATGATTGCTAACCTATTAAGTGCCACTTGGTCCGATGGGGTGTAGGCGAACCTCGGAGGTTGTATCCGCCACCCATGCCAAGTCATTGCACGGAAAGATCGAATAATACTATCAGTGGGTCGCACCGTCTTCCCTTAATCCAATCCGCGGAAACGGTACAAAAAACAGGAAAGAAACATAGCATAATACGCGAAATTAGAACAGCATAAGAAGGTACTTATGCCTCATGGTATGGGCTCGCGGCTAAACTAGACATCAAAGTCCCGGAAGGTCATAAACCGGGCGGCCCATTGGCTAAAGCAAGGAAAAACGCCGCAAGTGGCGCCATTCACGTAAGAAAAACGCCATTCCCCTAAAATGTTTAGCATAATCCAAAACATAACAGCCTTATGTTCATGGACAGCTACCAAGGGCAACGCTATAGTCCCCTTGGTCCTCACACGGAAAATGCCTCGCCCCATAAGCCTCGCGGCAAAGCAAAGACATCATATTATATAGACCATGCATCTTGTATCTCGGCCGGCATAGCAAGTCCAATAACAAATGCTAGCAAGAACCGGTAATTTCTTGTTCATCTCAGCGGTGATAGAGAAGTCCAAGAACAAAATGCCATCGCAAATAGAAACCCTCGTAATTTCCATTGGTTCATCGTTCATCGTCACCATGGTGATGGAGAACACTTGTTCTCCATCCGGTCTCAAAGAAAATGCAGTTATTATAAAAATAAGATGCAAGTGTCGAGAATAAAGTTCACCGGTCTAACCATAAGAGGTTCCAGCCAACGATGTGATCACTCACAAAACCAAGCACCGTAAGTAGCTTTGGAACAAATCTTCGAAAGACTGTTCGGTATCAATGTTGGAGATGTCATCTCAAAATTACGCTTTGAATAGCTGCGAATGATCCGATATAATTACGCTATGAAAAACTGGAAAAATTTCGTCCAGAAGTCGGCGCTGGCGCCACTTAAGATAGAGGCGCTGGCGCCGCTTTTGTATTTTAGAATTCCAGAACTTAGCGGTGGTCGCTTTTGACTGGCGCTGGCCTCGAAAGCAAATTTTTCTCGACAGAAAGTGTAGGAATAAAGGCCAACTAGGGTATGCCCCCCGAAAGGCGCTTTTGTGAAAATGGAGACAAAACGGGGAATCGCTGGGGGGTGAAGGGTGAGTGATGGAGTTTAGGTGTAGTGTGAGTTGTGAGGATAGATTGTATCAAGTTTATATAGGTTTAAAGTTGCTAGAATGGATCGGAAAGTTGCCAAAACTAATTACGGCAGCTTCCTAAATCCTAAAATTTCCAAACTCGAAAACGAAAACAACTCATCTCCCCGGATTCTAATTCAAACCCAAAGATTCTTATTTGGATTTTATGACCGAATGTACCTATTTAATCTAGATTTCATCCTACAATGATTCTCAATCATAGATATGCCTAAACTACCATATTTTCACCTTTACTCCAAAGAAATTCTAACACTAGGGTTTTTATAAAAAATACAGCTTGACATAATCAAACCACCCCCAAACAAGTTGGGAAGGTGGGGTCAATATGAAACAAGCACACAAACTGAAAATAACCCCTTATATTAAAATTTTCATTCGGAGGTCCTTTCACTTACAAAATTCAAATTACGGAAATAAAAAGTTACATTACAATAAAGACAACAAAATAAATAAAACAACAACTTATAAAACACAAATAACACGACTATCACCGCTCATCCTCTCTAAACACCTCGCCACTGGTGGCGGAGGGCACAGACTCGAGTGGTGGCTCCCCGGCTCCGTGGTCCAAAGAAGCCAGCCGTCCTTCGCCGACGACGCCATGTCTCGTAATCGTGTCCTCGAGGCGAGTCCGGGTCGAGGTGGGAAGCGCGTGCTAGCATATCCACTTAAACCGGCGCTGGCTTCCATCTCACCGCCTCCCATCTCTCATCCTCCCTCCGGGTGCGGATCTCGGTTGTGGTGAATGGTCGCCTGTCGAGTCCGGAGGTTCCGCACAGAGAGTGTTGAGTGAACGCGATGCCCCCTATGTAGCATAGTCATGCCCAAAGATCGCATCAACACCTCCCCGAAGGCATCCAGATCAAAGCAAGTCCCATCCTCCCATCCTCCTCCGAATCATCCCGGCCGCTGTCCCCAAAGATCCTCTTCTTCTTCCTCTCTATCCTCATCCCTCAACCAAACTTGTTGGACACACTCCCTATAGATGCGCTGGTTCCGGCAAGTGGGTAATGTAAATCCTCCTCGATGCCGGAGTTGCCTTCATCTTCAAGATGATCTTAGTGATAAGCACAGAAGAGGTGCCAAAGACCTTCCAACCCCCGATCATGTTCAAGAAAAACTCCGTGATACAAAAATCATACTTCGCTCCCGGAGTACCCGTAGGACGGGAGGCAGGTCGACCGATGTCATCGACCTTGTCCTTGCCTAGACATTCCGACCAATCCATCGGGTCAGCCGGTTGGTCGGTCCTCGTGGAAGCCCGGCTAACACAATGGGAGTTTGATTGTAGCCCCATTGATGACAAGAATGCCCATCAACGGCTCTACCCCGGCGTCCGAGGATCCCGTAAATGGTATCCACGTGATTCTAGGCGAATGCCTAGAATCTCAGCCAACAAGTCCCGTAGTCAACTCCCTCCTTCTTCCCGACCATCACAAAATCCTACTCCCTCCAACTCCCCTAGTGTTGTAGAATCGCTCGGACCAAGTCTTCGCGGGTAGAAGTCCCTGGTCGAAAGTACCGTAGACTATTCCAGTTTCTACTAGCCATTTCACACCGTAAAAACGGCGAAAATGGTCGGCAGAAAACTTGTTCTATGATGATTCGTTGAGCCATCTAGTTTTGAATGGAGTGAGGGTTGAAATGTGATGTGGTGGTGGTGGTTTAACTCGACCGATTTTAAGAACAGTGGTGGTGGTGGAGTGGTGGAGCGGCGCGAAGACCAAATTTTGTAAATTTCGGTGGGTTTGGTGGTTGAAATCGGTGGTGTTTGTGGTGGTTGGTGTTTGAAGTCGATTTGGGGTTCAGATTTGATTTTTGGCTGGGTTTATGGTATTTCTTTTTAATTTTTATTTTTCTAGGTTTTGAGCTTGTTAATGGCGGTGGAAGATGGAAGAACGATGAACTGTTGTTAAAGAAGGTAAGAGCGAAATGCTTCCATGGGCTGGTGGGCTGGTTGGTTCCAAGCCCAAAATCGAAATTTTTGATTTTTTCGATTTTTTTCGCTAATTTCAAATCAAAATTCCCGCTTCGCTATCGGGTCCGATTTTTGCGAATGAAATATGGAAATGATCAGGAGAAATTTCTTATCCAATGATCCATAAAACACTCTATTCCGACTTCAGATGACATACGGATAGTGGAAAACGCCTCGAAATGCGGCATGACGTAAGTTATGCTTAACGAATGAAATCTAAATTAATAGATTATGTCAATCCGAATCGTAATACAATAAAACGGCCTAAGCAACTCTAATGGGACATAAAACATTTTAGTATGGAAACATTTAACACCCCACCCCCAAACAAATTTTTTTACAACGGCTTCAAAAAATTTGTTTTTAGCATATGGTCTTTTAAAGTCGATTCCCCGAGACTTCCTAGATTACTATGTTTATTTTATTTTTTATTTTTATTTTAGTTTTAGAAGGAAAACAATAAGCAATAATGACATAATTCACACCATAGAGAAACATGACTCAAAAAAATCGAAAAAACATGCAAGAGTGGAAAACGTGAACTATGTGAACCGTGGACTTAGGATCCGTACTTACAGCCACACACTCCATAGGAGGGGCCCGTTACCTTAATGGTGCACTCACCAATATATTGGAATGAAAGGAAATGCACCAACACAGAAATTTGAGTCGCTTTATAGTCGATACTCAAGACTTTATCTAAAACATATGTATGAACATGCAGTTGATCATATATCAACAACCGAAATAGTTGTGGATCATTCCATAAATAAATATCACAGAAAACATATCCAAACACAATCAAACACCAAGATTTCCTACGACACAGCCTAGTGGAATCCAAACGAGTTGGATAACCCTATTGTGTAACCTATCATGCACATTCTTTTCATTTTTGAATGAGTGGGTGTTCTAGTAAATAAGTGTGGAAAAGTGAATGGTTGTGGAGAATATGGTGGATATGGATAAGTTGTAGAAAAGACAGCTTGTACACAATGAGGATGTGGTTTTAGCATCGAACTCATTCATTCATGTGTAGGGACTGCCTCAATTCTGAAAATGAAGGTGTCAAATAGGTTGTCCTTCCTCAAGCATCCGCTTGCTAGGAGGATTTAAAAAAATATGAAAGCTAAGGAGAAACAAGAGGCTCGAGTGCAAACTCGAGGTTCCTTTGAAAGGGTGGAAGGAGGGAATCGAGGTGGATGTTGTGCAAGTTAGTTCTTGATAGGGTGAATTGTCACCTACTCAAGAAACTCATCAAATTCCTCATCAAGATTGGTCATATCCACATTACTATGGTAGTCCTCTACATCTTTGAGAAAGTTATCTATCCCGCCCTCATCAATAATATGTGTATCGACTAGTGTAGGAATGAAAATGTTGAGTCCGACTTTCCAAAGGAAAGAATTTTCGCATATGACTATCGGGAACGTGTTGTTGAAATAATCTCGAGCAAAGCTCTCGATCATGCTAACCTCTCCATCCATAGACGAATCGGGTAACTCGTGGTCCTTGTTTTAAAACATTGACTTCAACACAAGATGGCCAAAAGACATGGACATTGAACCATCACGCAATTAATGAATGGCGCATGGCGGTTGCCAAGAAAGGACGCCCTAGAATGATCGGACAGAGTCGTAGCTTAATTTCTGTATCGAGGACTACAAAATCAGCCGGATAGTAGAAATCCCGGCGACTTTACCACACACATTTTCGACTACACCCTTAGGATACTTAATAGACCGATCAGCTAATTGCAACGCCATTTTAGTGGGTTGCATTTTGTCTAGACCTATTTGTCTATACAAATAAAATGGGAGTAAGTTAACACTAGCCCCGTGTCTAATAATGCGTGGTCGATAGGAATCTCCTAAGGTGCATTGTACAAGAGGGCTACCCGGTGGTCCTTGTACTTAACAATTCCATTATGTTCGGATAAGGTTGGGAATTGTTCTCAAAAAGGCTTTTCGGTATATTTGTCTTCACGCCTAGTAGTACACAATTCCTTAAGAAACTTAGCATGGTGTGGTAGCTTTTTATAGCTTCGAGGAAAGGAAGGTTTATAGTTAGATTCTTGAAAAACGTCCCTAATCTCCTCGTAATTTGTATCCCTAGTTAACATGGCTAATTTTTGTGGAAACGGTGGTTTTCTGTCTATATTTAGCAATGGTATCACCGGATGTTTAACCGTGGCTTTATGTTTCTTAGGTTGTGTTGTAACCGGTACCTCTACAAAGGTAGGCTCTTCAGTTTCTATTTCGCATCTAGTAAAATAGCGGGTGTGTAGGGGGGCTCTTGGTGGGGTAACTATAGGCATAGTTACTTTGTTATCAACCACTCTGCCCGGACGGAGAGTGGTGATGGCATTTATCTCACCTACATTTTCATATTCATTACTAGTATTATCGGTGACCTCAAAGGTCGTGTTTGTTGTTTTTAGGATTAGGTATTGCGTTACACGGAAACACACCTTTGGGTTGGGCTTTATCTTGAGCCAATTGTTGGGTTAAATTATTTACGGATTGTAGAAGCCGTTGGTTGGATTGAGCCATGGTTTGGAAAAGTTTTTGGCTCACTTGTATAAAGGTGTCTAGACGATCCGGTTGTGTGGGTGTAGTGGTCACGGGTGGTGTTCTTTGAACTATTTCCCCGTGAATTATTTATTGGTGGATTTTGATAGTTATTATTTACCTAACGATACCTCTATTAGCATTATAATTATTATAATTACCTTGACCTTGTGCTTGACCTTGTCGAGGTTGCACTTGGTTGTTATAATTATTAAAATTACCCCTGACCACAATCCCTTGTCGAGTGGGGCTTGGTTAAAGCTTTGTGAGCCTAACATATTGATTATTGTACCCTCGAGGTGTGGCGTTTTGGTTATTTCTCCAACCCGTTGGGATTTTGTCTCCAAGGGTTAGGTTCACTATTAATGGAACAAGCCTGTTCATAGGCTATAGGGCGCTGTGAATCGGGATGCTCGGGACTCCAAATGAAAACTACATGGATTTGAATTTACATTCATGACGGGATTGGCTTTTGTTGTATGCAAATGGCATCTACCTTTTTAGTGAGGATTCAATTAGAGTTTTAAGCTCGGGATCTGATTTAACCTCAAACATACCGGTAGCCTTAATCGTGGAAGAAGAACTAGCGAGCGGGGATATCATCACTACCCCCAGGTTGTTATTTAAGCTTTAGTTGATCCTCTAAAAATTTATAAGCCTCCTCGGGCTCCTTTACTTAAGAAACTACCCCCATTCATTATGTCTAGGACTTCTTTATGGTGATGTTGAAGTCCTTTGAAAAAGGCACCGAACTAACGTGTCTTTTGCTAAGTTATGGTGTGGACACTCTATAAGCGTGATCGGTGAAACGATTCCAAGCCTCCTCAAAATGATTCATGAGGATTTTGTCGAAAAGAAATGAATCTTGGAAAGCATCTCATCCGTCTTTAGGGGTGGGTAAAATGTTCCATAAACAAACTAAACAAGTTTAGCCCACGAGTCCACGCACTAATTAGCTTTGGGCAGTTAACCAAGACGCCGCTTATCGGCTAAGGTGAAAAGGAATACCCTTAATTTAATTTGTTCAACCAACCGTAGGATGGTGGAATGTTGTAAGGACTTGTTCAATCTACGCGTGTCTTTGGTAAGGTTTTTTCATGGTCTAAACCATGAAAAACGGGTAACAAATTAAAATATTTGGAGGGATTCTCAAATCCCCAGTGGTCTGCTAGAACGATGCAAGATTTGGGGCTATCGCTCAAGGCTTTGTAGAAGTCCGGAGGAGTCTCTCTTTCTTCCCCATTATATCGGTGGTGTGTGTGTGATATAGTAGCTAGAGGTGTAGTTTGTGGTATACTAGATAGACTTGTTTGTTGATGTTGTTGTGTATTTACGTTAGGTGTTTTGTTCGCCGCACCTTTATCTCATGCAAGGCTAAGTCGAGCTTAACTAAACATGCAACACTCCAAACAATTCTCGATGTACTAGTATAAACCTCTAACGGGAGATGCGAGGTGTGGAAGAAAGGAATACCTGATTGCGTCCTTGCTTCGCTTATGAATAGCGTCTTGTGTACGCGTGTTCAGTGTATATAAGAGAGTAGAACACTGAAAACTTGACAACTCGAAGTTTGAATCAACCCGTGGAAATCTGAAATTTTCAGCTAAAGCTATGCTGGCTTTTCTTAAGTATGACTGGCTTCTATGTAAATTCGAAAGTCCAAGAACTTAGCTGGTCGCTCTCTTTGCGCGCGCTCTATGTAAATTCGAAGTCCAAGAACTTAGCTGGTCGCTATTTTCTTTGAAGCGCTACGGTGTATTGATCAAATTCCAAAGAACATAGCGGGTCGCGCTCTTTTGAAGCCATGAGGCCAAGTATTGATCGCGGAATTTTTCCAAAACTGAAACGGCAACCACGATGAATCAAACAAGGGTGGGTGGGTTTAATGGGACTTAAAAATTACTAATTCTATTATGAAAACAATGCTAAAGTGCAACTAAGATGGCAAATGGCCATTTGATTACTATAAAATGAATAGTCTACCTCTTAAAATGAACGATGAATCCACAACGTAAGTAAACTAAACTTCTACTTTTTACGTGCCTAAGTTATCAAATCTTCAACTCTCTCGAATCTATCGAAATAGAATGGAGTACGGTTCGCTCCACTCCTAGTGCTCTAGCATGGATGTTTTCTAATCTAACTAGTCGCTTTTAAGTCTATGAGAGTTTTAATAAGGAATTATACTACGATGCAACTACCCACAAGATGCAACTAGTCGGTTATCGTAATACTAAGGGAATGCTACGTTGATTCTATGATAAGGAGTTAGAGGGGATTGATTCCACCATAACTCAACTTAATCCACTAATCCATTTTAATCGTCAGAATCCGAATTGAATCGCTTCAAAACAATTTGGTTATTCCTAATCCCTAATTATACATGGCATTTCTACCAATTCATAACTAGCATGTGAACAATTAAATCCATTCTCATGGTGAACTAATCATTTCTAGAGTGGAATAGAAAATACGACGACTCTAACGATAATCGAATCAAGCTTTCATCAAGGCTTCACAACCCCTCTAATGGAGGTTTAGCCTTGAATCATTCATAATCATTTCTATTTATATTAAAACTAAACATAATATAAAGCATTGAAATTTATTTAATTAAACAATAATGAAATCTAATTTAATGACTAAATTGAACTAAGGACATGAATTGAAATTAGATCTAGAATTGGAATTGACAAAATCGAAATTGATAAAGAATACTACTTTATTGGTCTAATCAAATGAAGAACAAGATTCAAGGTTTAATCTAATGAAATGAATTAGATATTGAAACTATACTTAATCAAAAACAATTAAATAAAACTAGATCTAGAAGCTATTTTAATGGCTACTTTCTATTCTAAGCTAACTATTATTTTCTAACTACTGGCTACTTTCTATTCTAAGCTAACTATTATTTTCTAACTACTGGCTACCATTAATGAAGAGCTAAGCTTTTGTTTTTATACATTCAGATCCAAAAAACGTGCATGGGCTTGGAGCCATGTTTTGGGCCAGAGAATCAGGCCCAAAACCCAATTCTTTCAGTCCAAAAATGCCTCTTCAGCTGCAGCTGGCTTCCACAGACTTTTCGTCCACTTCTGCTCCTCTGATTGGGTCAAGGCTTGGACCATTGAAAAGCTCTTTCCGCGCCGGTCGTTTTGACATATGGTAGGCCTTATTCCGAGGTCTGAGTCCAAAGATATGGCATTCGGAAGTTCCGCTGACTTTTGCTCCTTTATTTCGCTAAAGTGGCACATTTCTGCACATAATGGACTTTGAAGCCTAAAATGCATAAAAACACGTAATCAGTATTAACTCTTACTTATTATTCACATAATTGGTCTAACAGTATGATTATTAAGGGGTTAAAACTACAGTTTTGGGCTCTTATCATGCCCGCGGGATTAATTTGGAAAACCGGTAGGGATACGCAAGAACAAACCATATTTATTGGAAACATTCCTCTAATGAATTCCCAGGGAACCTCTATAGTAAATGGAATATACAGAATTGTGATCAATCAAATATTGCAAAGCCCCGGTATTTATTACCGTTCGAGTTGGACCATAACGAATTTTGGTCTATACCGGTACATAATATCAGATTGGGGAGGAAGATCAGAATTAGAGATTGATAGAAAAGCAAGGATATGGGCGTGTGAGTTGGAAACAAAAGTATCTATTCTAGTTCCATCATCAGCTATGGGTTCAATCTAAGAGAAATTATAGATAATGTTTGCTACCCTGAAATTTTCTGTCTTTCCCGAATGATAAGGAGAAAAAAGATTGGATCAAAAGAAAATGCCATTTTGGAGTTTTATCAACAATTTGCTTGTGTAGGCGAGGATCCGGTATTTTCTGAATCCGTATGTAAGGAATTACAAAAGAATTTTTTTCAACAAAGATGTGAATTAGGAAGGATTGGTCGACGAAATATGAACCGAGACTTAATCTTGATATACTTCGAACATTACATTTTTGTTACCGCGAGATGTATTGGCAGTAGCCGGATCATTTGATCGAGAATGAAATTTGGAATGGGTACACTTGACGATATGAATCACTTGAAAAATAAACGTGTTCGTTCCGTGTAGCGGATCCGTTACAAGATCAATTCGATTGGCTCTCGTTTCGTTTAGAAAATGCGGTTCGAGTAACTATAGGTGGAGCAATTAGGCATAAATTGATACCGACTCCTCATAATTTGGTAACTTCCACTCCATTAACAACCACTTATGAATCATTTTTGGCCTACACCCCTTATCTCAAGTTTTAGATCGAACGAATCCATTGACACAAATAGTTCATGGGCTTAAAATTGAGTTATTTGGGTCCCGGGGTTGACAGGCTTAATCATGAAGTTTTGGATCTGAGATATCCATCCTAGTCACTATGGGGAAGATTTGCCCAATTGACACATCCTGAAGGAATAAATGTTGGACTCATTGGATCTTTAGCAATTCATGCGAGGATTGGTCATCAGGGTCTTTAGAAAGACCTTTTATGAAATTTATGAGAAATCAAAAGAGGTACGCGTGGTTTATTTATCACCAAGTAGAGATGAATACTATATGGTAGCGGCAGGTAATTTTTTGGCGTTGAATCGGGTATTCAAGAAGAACAGGTTGTTCCAGCTTCGATACCATCAAGAATTCCCGACTATTGCATGGGAACGATTCATCTTCGAGCATTTTCCCCTTCCAATATTTTTCTATTGAGCTTAAGCTCATTCCTTTTATTGAACACAATGATGCGAATCCGCTTTAATGAGTTCTAATATGCAACGCCAAGCGGTTCCACTTTCTCGATCCGAAGTGCATTGTTGAACCGGGTTGGAACGCCAAGCCGCTCTCGATTCAGGGGTTTCCGCTATAGCCGAACACGAGGGAAAGATCGTTTATACCGATACCGACAAGATCATGTTATCGGGTAATGGGGACACTCTAAGCATCCCATTAGTTATATACCAACGCTCCAACAAAAATACTTGTATGCATCAAAACCCCGGTTACGCAGGGTAAATGTATTAAAAGGGACAAGTTTTAGCGGACGGTGCTTCTACATTGGTGGCGAGCTCGCTTTGGGAAAAAAAAACGTATTAGTAGCTTATATGCCATGGGAGGGATACAATTTTGAAGATGCGGTACTTATTAGTGAACGTTTGGTATATGGAGATATTTATACTTCTTTTCACATACGGAAATATGAAATTCAGACTCATGTGACAAGTCAAGGTCCTGAAAGGATCACTAATGAAATACCGCATTTAGAAGCCTATTTACTCCGCAATTTAGACAGAAATGGGATTGTGATGCTTGGATCTTGGGTAGAAATGGGTGATATTTTTGTAGGTAAATTAACGCCACAGATGACGAAAGAATCATCATATGCCCCGAAGATAGATTATTACGAGCCATACTTGGCATTCAGGTATCCACTGCAAAGGAAACTTGTCTAAAACTACCTATAGGTGGCATAGGCCGAAGTTATTGATGTGAGATGGATCCGAAAAAGGGGGTTCCAATTATAATCCAGAAACAATTAGGTGTATATATTTCACGTAAACGTGAAATAAAAGTAGGTGATAAGGTAGCCGGAAGACACGGGAATAAAGGTATCATTTCAAAAATTTGCCTAGACAAGACATGCCCTATTTGCAAGATGGAACACCCGTTGATATGGTCTTCAACCCACTAGGAGTACCTCACAATGAATGAATGTAGGACAGATATTTGAATGCTCGCTCGGGTTAGCGGGGGATCTGAGCAGACAGCATTATCGAATATCACCCTTTGATGAGAGATATGAGCAAAAGGCTTCGAGAAAACTAGTGTTTTCTGAATTATATGAAGCCAGTAAGCAAACAGCGAATCCATGGGTATTTGAACCCGGTATCCGGAAAAAGCGAATCTTTGATGGAAGAACGGGAGATCCTTTCGAACAACCTGTTATAATAGGAAAGTCCTATATCCTGAAATTAATTCATCAAGTTGATGATAAAATCCATGGACGTTCAAAGGACATTACGCACTTGTTACACAACAACCCCTTAGAGGAAGGGCCAAGCAAGGGGACAACGGGTAGGAGAAATGGAAGTTTGGGCTCTAGAGGGATTTGGTGTTGCTCATATTTTACAAGAGATGCTTACTTATAAATCTGATCATATTAGAGCTCGTCAGAAGTACTTGGTACTACAATCATTGGAGGAACAATATCTAACCCCGAGGATGCTCCCCGAATCTTTTCGATTGCTTGTTTGAGAACTACGATCTTTGGCTCGAACTAAACCATTTCCTTGTGTCCGAGAAGAACTTCCAGATTAATAGGAAGGAAGCTTGATCGAATGAATCAGAATTTTTCTTCTATGATCGAATCGATATAAACATCAACAACTTCGAATTGGATTAGTTTCTCCTCAACAAATAAGTGCCTGGGCCAAGAAAATTTTACCTAATGGAGAGATGGTTGGAGAGGTGACAAAACCCTATACTTTTCATTACAAAACTAATAAACCGAAAAAAGATGGGTTGTTTTGTGAAAGAATTTTGGGCCTATAAAAGTGGAATTTGTGCTTGTGGAAATTATCGAGTAATTGGAGATGAAAAAGAAGACCCTAAATTTTGTGAACAATGCGAGTCGAATTTGTTGATTCTCGGCACGAAGATATCAAATGGGATACATCAAACTCGCGTGTCCAAGAACTCATGTGTGGTATTTGAAGCGTCTTCCTAGTTATATCGCTAATCTTTTAGATAAACCTCTTAAAGAATTAGAAGGCCTTGTATATTGCGATGTGTGATTTGATCTAAATTCTGATTTTACTGTGTTCGAATGAGAAACCGCATCCCGCTCAATTGATTGGGATGCCCCCGCTCTGACATGCCTCTTAGTAGGAGTAACATGAAGCTCAGAATTATGGGTGTATTCAATACTCCAAATATAAGGGGAATTTATCTATGGTCGATTCGTAACAGATAAATAGGAATTGCTAGTTGTACCTCGTTAAAAAGACTTCCGTGGAATTAACCATTCATTCCGTTTATTTTAGAAAAAAAAAAATTTTTCTGTTCAAGTAAACGTAAATATATATGGCATGGTTACAGGAGTCTATCCATCGCATATAGGCTTTAACAGACATAACCGCCGAGGTGAAGTAGGGACCTGAAAGATCAGATGGAACGATATATGCACAAGTAAATCCCTTGTGGGTTCTAAGGTATTCTTTTAAGAAGGGGATTCCTCATTCGAAGGGAAGTAGACTACTCAAGAATTTCATATTTAATTTATGTTATGTCGTAATTGATTAATTTGAATTTTGAATAAGGAATTCAGAAAATCTAAATCAAAGATCTAACTAAAAGGAAGAATGAATCAATGAAATGTTGGTTGGTCCTCACTGGGAACTTGAGTAAGGAGTAGATCTTTGGGGTCTTTTATATAAAAAAATGTAAAGCGAGAACCCCTCTGTTTATCTTTTTTTGGTGTAACTACTTGAGCCGGATGAGAGGAAACCTTCACGTCCGGTTTTGAAGGGGGGAAATCCTATAGGAACCTATCCCAATTTTTCTTTTGCTAGGCCCGTAATTAAAAAACCCACTTTCTTACGATTCACGAGGTTCATTCAATATGAAATCCAATCATGGAAATACAAGATCCCACTTTTTTTACTACCCAAGGCTTCGATACATTTCAAATCGAAAAATATCTACCGGAGCAAGTGCTATCGAGAACAATTAGCCGATCCGATTTGCGACTTATTACAGATTCTTCATTGTTAGAATGGAAAGAATTAGGTGAAGAAGGGCCCACCGTAATGAATGGGAAGATAGAAAAATTGGAAGAAGAAAAGATTTTTGGTTAGACGATGGAATTAGTTAAGCATTTTATTCAACAAACGAGAA